>NC_064920.1:879037403-879059903 GCF_023897955.1 Schistocerca gregaria | reverse complement strand
ACTTATCGTAGAAAATAGATTAAGGAAAGGCAAACCTACGTTTCTAGCATTTGTAGACTTAGAGAAAGCTTTTGAAAATGTTGACTGAAATACTCTCTTTCAAATTCTGAAGTTTGGCAGGGATAAAATACAGGGAGCGAAAGGCTATTTACAATTTGTACAGAAACCAGATGGCAGTTATAAGAGTCAAGGGGCATGAAAGGGAAGCAGTGGTTGGGAACGGAGTGAGACGGGGTTGTAGCCTCTCCCTGATGTTATTCAATCTGTATATTGAGCAAGCAGTAAAGGAAACAAAAGAAAAATTCGGATTAGGAATTAAAATCTATGGAGAAGAAATAAAAACTTTGAGGTTCGCCGATGACATTGTAATTCTGTCAGTGACAGGAGAGAACCTGGAAGAGCAGCTGAACACAGGGGACAGTTTCTTGAAAGGAAGATAGAAGAAGAACATGAACAAAAGCAAAAAAAGGATAATGGAATGTAGTCAAATTAAATCAGTCGATGCTGCGGGAATTAGATTAGGAAATGCGACGCTTAAAGTAGTAAATGAGTTCTGCTATTTGGGAAGCAAAATAACTGATGATGGTCGAAGTAGAGAGGATATAAAATGTAGTCTGCAATGGCGAGGAAAGCACTTCTGAAGAAGAAAAATTTGTTAACATCTAGTATAGAGTTAAGTGCCAGGAAGTCGTTTCTGAAGGTATTTGTATGGAGTTTAGCCATGTATGGAAGTGAAATGTGGATGATAAATAGTTTAGACAAGAAGAGAATAGAAGCTTTTGAAATGTGGTGCTACACAAGAATGCTGAAAATTAGATGGGTAGATCACATAACTAATGAGGAGGTATTGAATAGAATTGGGGAGAAGAGGAGCTTGTGGCACAACTTGGCCAGAAGAAGGGATTGGTTGGCGAGGCATATTCTGAGGCATCAAGAGATCACCAATTTAGTATTGGAGGGCAGTGTGGAGGGTAAGAATCGTAGAGAGAGACCAAGAGATGAATACACTATGCAGATTCAGAAGGATGTAGGTTGCAGTAGGTAGTGGGAGATGAAGAAGCTTGCACAGGATGGAGTAGCATGGAGAGCTGCATCAAACCAGTCCTGGACTGAAGACCACAACAATATTAATTATTAATTTTAATTATATTGTTAATATTGAGACTATTATTTTATGCTATGATATTGGTGAACACACGTCAGCTAAAATCAAAATAATCAAGTCTGCTTTGATCACATAAGCTTGAATTAAATTTTTTGAAAATTGTTCCCTCGAAAAAAGCACGATCACTGAAGAAAAATCCTTTCCTGCTAAGGCCAGATGCAAATTTACACAATACATGGTAAGTAAAGTAGCAAAATTTAGTGTCAAATGCTGGTTAGCATACCTGGGAAATTGATCAAAGAATCAGATAATTTCTTAAGTTTTAGCGTTTCTGAATAAGTTGTACCATTACTGAGAAGTAGAAACGAAAGGTCAACTGATAATTTATTCACACCTGGCTGAAGTATTGAAGAGGAAGGACGTAAGTTTAGTGGGTACAATGAACCTTTTGGGAAGCGAGGTAACACATCAAGAAGGATGTCAAAAGCGTTACTATAGACAAGTAACAATATTATGAAAGGGGACGTTGCTACTCACCATATAGCAGAGATGCAGAGTTGCAGATAGGCACAACAAAAAGACTGTTTCAAAAAGTGATGACACACACACACACACACACACACACACACTCTTAAGCAAACGCAACTCTCACACACATGACTGAGTCTCAGGCAGCTGAAGCCACAGTGCGAGCAGCAACACTAGTGCATGATGACTAGATGGGGGTAAGGAGGAGGCTGTGGCAGGGCGGGAGGGATAGTAGGGTAGGGGTGGGGGACAGTGAAGTGCAGCTGGGGAGTGCACAGGAACGAGCTGGAGAGAGGGTCAGCTAGGTGCAAGCAGGAGGTTAGAGAGAGAGAAGGAAATATGCTTGGGGGGGGGGGGGGGGGTGAGGGGGGGGGGGAGTGGGGGTGGGGGGGGGGGGAATGAAGAAGGAGAGAAGTAAAAATACTGGGTTTGTTGATGGAATGAGGGCTGCGTAGTGGTGGATGAGGTCAGGGAAGGGGCTGGAGGAGTGAGGACAATGACTAACGAAGGTTGAGGTCAGGAGGGTTATGGGAACATAGGATATATTGCAGGGAATGTTCCCACCTATTCAATTAAGGAAAAATGGTGTTTGTCGGAGGGATCCTTATGGCACAGGCTGTGAAGTAGGATGTCATTTCGAGCAGTGTGCTCAGCAACAGGGTGGTCCACCTGTTTCTTGGGCACATTTTGTTGGTTGCATTCAAGGGGACAAACATCTTGTTGGTTGTCGTGCTCACATAGAATGCAGCACAGTAGTTGCAGCTTAGCTTTTAGATCACATGACTGGTTTCACAGGTAGCCATGCCTTTGTTGGGGCAGGTGATGTTTTTGACCGTACTGGAATAGGTGGTGGTGGGCCTTGCATCTAGGTCTATTTCAAGGATATGAGTCATGAGGTAAGTCGTTGGGAGTAGGGGCTGTGTAGGGATGACAAGTAGATTGTGTAGGTTCGGTGGACTGCAGAATAACATGTGGGAAGGATAGTGGGCAGGACATTTCGCTGCATCTACATCTACATGATTACTCTGCTATTCACAATAAAGTGCCTGGCAGAGGGTTCAGTGAGACACCTTCAAGCTGTACTCTACCAGTCCACTCTTTAACGGTGCACAGGAAAAAAGAGCTCTTAAATTTCTCTTATTTTATCATGAGATCGTTTCTCCCTATGTAGGTGGGTGCCAACAGAATGTTTTCACAATCGGAGGAGAAAACTGGTGATTGAAATTTCATGAGAAGATCCTGCCACTAAAAAAAATGGCTTTGTGTTAATGACTGACATTCCAATTCATGTATCATGTCTGTGGCACTATCTCCCCTATTTCATGATAATACAAAATTATTTGCCCTTCTATGAACTTTTTCAATGTTATATATTTATATATTAAAAACAAAGATTCCAAGACTTACCAAGTGGGAAAGCGCCGGTAGACAGGCACAATAAAATAACACACAAACACACACACAAAATTACGAGCTTTCGCAACCGGCGGTTGCTTCGTCAGGAAAGAGGGAAGGAGAAGGAAAGATGAAAGGATGTGGGTTTTAAGGGAGAGGGTAAGGAGCCATTCCAATCCCGGGAGCGGGAAGACTTACCTTAGGGGGGGAAAAGGAGAGGTATATACTCGCACACACACACACACACATATCCATCCATACATATACAGAATACAGACACAAGCAGTGCCTGTCTACTGGCGCTTTCCCGCGTGGTAAGTCTTGGAATCTCTCTCTCTCTCTCTACCAAGCGGGAAACCGCTGGTAGATAGGCACAATAAATAAAACACACAAACACACACACAGAATTTCTAGCTTTCGCAACCGATGGTTGCTTCTACAGGAAAGAGGGAAGGAGAGGGAAAGACGAAAGGACGTGGGTTTTAAGGGAGAGCGTAAGGAGTCATTCCAATCCCGGGAGCGGAAAGACTTCCCTTAGGGGGAAAAAAGGACAGGTGTACACTCGCACACACACACACATGTCCATCCGCACATACACAGACACAAGCAGACATTTGTAAAGGCAAAGAGTTCGGGCATATATATATATAGGAAATTGAAATAAGAACACCGTGAATTCATTGTCCCAGGAAAGGGAAACTTTATTGACACATTCCTGGGGTCAGATACATCACATGATCACACTGACAGAACCACAGGCACATAGACACAGGCAACAGAGCATGCACAATGTCGGCACTAGTACAGTGTATATCCACCTTTCGCAGCAATGCAGGCTGCTATTCTCCCATGGAGACGATCGTAGAGATGCTGGATGTAGTCCTGTGGAATGGCTTGCCATGCCATTTCCACCTGGTGCCTCAGTTGGACCAGCGTTCGTGCTGGACGTGCAGACCGCGTGAGACGACGCTTCATCCAGTCCCAAACATGCTCAATGGGGGACAGATCCGGAGATCTTGCTGGCCAGGGTAGTTGACTTACACCTTCTAGAGCACGTTGGGTGGCCCAGGATACATGTGGACGTGCATTGTCCTGTTGGAACAGCAAGTTCCCTTGCTGGTCTAGGAATGGTAGAACTATGGGTTCGATGACGGTTTGGATGTACCATGCACTATTCAGTGTCCCCTCGACGATCACCAGAGGTGTACGGCCAGTGTAGGAGATCGCTCCCCACACCATGATGCCGGGTGTTGGCCCTGTGTGCCTCGGTCATATGCAGTCCTGATTGTGGCGCTCACCTGCATGCACCAAACACACATACGACCATCATTGGCACCAAGGCAGAAGCGACTCTCATCGCTGAAGACGACACGTCTCCATTCGTCTCTCCATTCACACCTGTCGCGACACCACTGGAGGCGGGCTGCACGATGTTGGGGCGTGAGCGGAAGACGGCCTAATGGTGTGCGGGACCGTAGCCCATGTTCATGGAGACGGTTGCGAATGGTCCTCACCGATACCCCAGGAGCAACAGTGTCCCTAATTTGCTGGGAAGTGGCGGTGCGGTCCCCTACGGCACTACGTAGGATCCTACGGTCTTGGCGTGCATCCGTGCGTCGCTGCGGTCCGGTCCCAGGTCGACGGGCACGTGCACCTTCCGCCGACCACTGGCGACAACATCGATGTACTGTGGAGACCTCACGCCCCACGTGTTGAGCAATTCGGCGGTACGTCCACCCGGCCTCCCGCATGCCCACTATACGCCCTCGCTCAAAGTCCGTCAACAGCACATACGGTTCACGTCAATGCTGTCGCGGCATGCTACCAGTGTTAAAGACTGCGATGGAGCTCCGTATGCCACGGCAAACTGGCTGACACTGACGGCGACGGTGCACAAATGCTGCACAGCTAGCGCCATTCGACACCCAACACCGTGGTTCCTGGTGTGTCCGCTGTGCCATGCATGTGATCATTGCTTGTACAGCCCTCTCGCAGTGTCCGGAGCAAGTATGGTGGGTCTGACACACCGGTGTCAATGTGTTCTTTTTTCCATTTCCAGGAGTGTGTGTGTGTGTGTGTGTGTGTGTGTGTGTGTGTGTGTGTGTCTATATATATTTCCAGGAGTATAGGGAAACATTCCATCTGGAAAAAATATATCTAAAAACAAAGTGCTGACAGGTCGATAGACACACAAACAAACACACAAAATTCGAGCTTTCGCAACCGGCAGTTGCTTCGTCAGGAAAGAGGCCAGGGGAGTGAAAGATGAAAGGATGTGGGTTTTAAGGGAGAGGGTAAGGAGTCATTCCAATCCTGGGAGCGGAAAGACTTACCTTAGCGGGAAAAAAGGATAGGTACACACTCACACACACACACACACACACACACACACACACACACACATATCCATGCACACATTCACAGACACAAGCAGACATTTGTAAAGGCCAGGAGTTTGGGCAGAGATGTCAGTCAAGGCGGAAGTACAGAGGCAAAGAAGTTGTTGAAAGACAGGTGAGGTGTGAGCGGCGGCAACTTGAAATTAGTGGAGGTTGAGGCCTGGCGGATATCGAGAAGAGAGGATATTCTGAAGGGCAAGTTCTCATCTCCGGAGTTCTGACAGGTTGGTGTTAGTGGGAAGTATCCAGATAACTCGGTCGGTGTAACATTGTGCCAAGATGTGCTGGCCGTGCACCAAGGCATGTTTAGTCACAGGGTGATCCTCATTACCAACAAACACTGTCTGCCTGTGTCCATTCATGCGAATGGACAGTTTGTTGCTGGTCATTCCCACATAGAAAGCTTCACAGTGTAGGCAGGTCAGTTGGTAAATCACGTGGGTGCTTTCACACGTGGCTCTGCCTTTGATCGTGTACACCTTCCGGGTTACAGGACTGGAGTAGGTGGTGGTGGGAGGGAGCATGGGACAGGTTTTACACCGGGGTCGGTTACAAGGGTAGGAGCCAGAGGGTAGGGAAGGTGGTTTGGGAATTTAATAGGGATGAAGTAAGAGGTTACGAAGGTTCGGTGGACGGCAGAAAGACACTCTTGGTGGAGTGGGGAGGATTTCATGAAGGATGGATCTCATTTTAGGGCAGGATTTGAGGAAGTCGTATCCCTGCTGGAAAGCCACATTCAGAGTCTGATCCAGTCCCCGAAAGTATCCTGTCACAAGTGGGGCACTTTTGTGGTTCTTCTGTGGGAGGTTCTGGGTTTGATGGGATGAGGAAGTGGCTCTGGTTATTTGCTTCTGTACCAGGTCGGGAGGGTAGTTGCGGGATGCGAAAGCTGTTTTCAGGTTGTTGGTGTAATGGTTCAAGGATTCCGGACTGGCGCAGTTTCGTTTGCCACGAAGACCTAGGCTGTAGGGAAGGGACCATTTGATGTGGAATGGGTGGCAGCTGTCATAATGGAGGTACTGTTGCTTCTTGGTGGGTTTGATGTGGGCGGATGTGTGACGCTGGCCATTGGACAGATGGAGGTCGACGTCGAGGAAAGTGGCATGGGTTTTGGAGTAGGACCAGGTGAATCTGATGGAACCAAAGGAGTTGAGGTTGGAGAGGAAATTCTGGAGTTCTTCTTCACTGTGAGTCCAGATCATGAAGATGTCATCAACAAATCTGTACCAAACTTTGGGTTGGCAGGCCTGGGTAACCAAGAAGGCTTCCTCTAAGCGATCCATGAATAGGTTGGCGTACGAGGGGGCCATCCTGGTGCCCATGGCTGTTCCCTTCAATTGTTGGTATGTCTGGCCTTCAAAAGTGAAGAAGTTGTGGGTCAGGATGAAGCTGGATAAGATAATGAAGAAAGAGGTTTTAGATAGGGTGGTAGGTGATCTGCGTGAAAGGCAGTGCTCCATCGCAGCGAGGCCCTGGACGTGTGGGATATTTGTGTATAAGGAAGTGGCATCAGTGGTAACAAGGATGGTTTCCGGGGGTAACAGATTGGGTAAGGATTCCAGGCGTTTGAGAAAGTGGTTGGTGTCTTTGATGAAGGATGGTAGACTGCATGTAATGGGTTGAAGGTGTTGATCTACGTAGGCAGAGATACGTTCTGTGGGGCTTGGTAACCAGCTACAATGGGGCGGCCAGGATGATTGGGTTTGTGAATTTTAGGAAGAAGGTAGAAGGCAGGGGTAGATAAATAGTTTAGACAAGAAGAGAACAGAAGCTTTCAAAATATGGTGCTACAGGAGAATACTGAAGATTAGATGGGTAGACCACATAACTAATGAGGAGGTATTGAACAGAATTGGGGAGAAGAGAAATTTGTCACACAACTTGACTAGAAGAAGGGATCAGTTGGTAGGACATGTTCTGAGGCATCAAGGGATCACCAATTTAGTATTGGAGGGCAGCATGGAAGGTAACAATCGTAGAGGGAGACAAAGAGATGAATACACTAAGCAGATTCAGAAAGGTGTAGGTTGCAGTAGGTACTGAGAGATGAAGAAGCTTGCACAGGATAGTGTAGCATGGAGAACTGCAGCAAACCAGTCTCGGGACTGAAGACCGTAACAACAACAAACAACAGTGAATAATTTTACACTTTTCTTTATTCAGGGTCAACTGCCAATTTTCACACCATACAGATATCTAATCAGAATCATTTTACAATTCATTTTGGTCATCTGATGACTTTACAAGACAGTAAATGATAGCATCATCTGCAAACAATCTAAGATAGCTATTCAGATTGTCTCCTATATCATTAATATAGATCAGGAACAATAGAGGGCCTATAAAACTTCCTTGGTGAATACCAAATATTACTTCTGTTTTACTCTATGACTTTCCATCTATTACTATGAACTGTGAACTTTCTGACAGGAAATCATGAACCCAGTCACACAACTAAGGTGATATTTTTTGGGCATGCAGTTTGGTTAGGAGATGCTTGTGAGGAACAGTGTTGAAAGCCTTCTGGAAATCTAAAAATGCGGAATCAATTTTACATCCCCTTTTTTGCACTCAATACTTCATGAGTATAAAGAGTTAGTTGTGTTTCACTAGAACGATATTTTCTGAATCCTTACCACCTATGTGTCAATAAATCATTTTATTTGAGTTACTTCATAATATCTGAACACCGAATATGTTCCAAAATCCTACTGCAAATCAACATTAGTGATATGGGCCTGTAATTCAGTGGATTACTCCTCCTTCTCTTTTTGGATATGGGTGTGACTCGAACAATTTTCCTATCTTTAGGTACAGATCTTTCTGTGAGTGAGTGGTTTTATATCATTGCCAAATATGGAGCTATTGTAACAGCATACTCTGAAAGGAACCTGACTGGTATACAATCTGGATTATGACTTAAACTACTTTGCTACGCCGAGGACATCTACTTCTGTGTTTCTCATCCTGGCAGTTCTTGACTGGAATTCAGGAATATTTACTTTGTCTTCTTTGGTGAAGGAGTTTCAGAAAATTATGTTTAATAACTCTGCTTTAGTGGCACTTTCATCAGTGACTTCACTGTTGTTATCATGCAGTGAAGGTCTTGATTACGACTTGCCACTGGTGTGCTTTAGATATGACCAAAATCTCTTTGGGTTTTCTGCCAGATTTCAAGAGAGAGTTTCATTGTGGAAATTATTAAAAGCATTTCACATTAAAGTATGCACTATATTTTGATCTTCTGCAAAACTTGTCCAATCTTGAGGAGGTTGCATTCTTTTAAATTTGGCATGCTTTTTTTGTTGCTTCTGGAACAGTGATCCAACCCGTTTTCTCTACCATGGGGGATCAGTACCATCACTTATTAATTTATGTGGTATATATCTCTAAACTGCCGTCAATATTATCAATCTGAAATCATTCCACATATTTTCCTTTCTTACATGATCAAATCAGAAGGAGTCTCTTAAAAAGGCATTAAGAGCATTTTTATCAGCTTTTCTAAATAGATATAGTTTGTGTTTCTTTTTTATGGTTGTAAGTATTACAGTATTCGGCTTAGCAGCAACTGCTTTGTAGTTGCTAATCCCTGTAGTCATCATGATACTCCCTATTTGTCCAGGATTATTTATTGCCAAGATGGCAAATATGCTTTCACAACCATTTATGCTTTGAATGGGCGTATGGACTAATTGTTCAAAATAATTTTCTGAGAAAGTACTCAGTACAGTTTTAGATGACATTTTATGCCTGCCACTGGCTTTAAATGTATAATTTTTCCAGCATATCAAGGTGTAATGGGTCATCCTCCTCCAACATTACCTTTTTCTTTTATGGGAATAACCGATACCGCATATACTATCGAATCTGGTATAGGTGAACATTCTCGGCTGTTTCACTGAATGATTTTGTATATGATGTATTATACTTCAGGCTAAAATGTATGAAAAGAAATTAACGTCTTTCAATCGATATGTATTAACAGTTAAAATTGCTCTTTTTTTAAAAATATTTGAAATTATGAAATTTCTGGCATACTTAAAATTCATATTATTAATTGCAAAATGATGAAGAAATTGAAGAAATGTACGATGAAATAAAAGAAATTGTTCAGATAGTGAAGGGAGACGAAAATTTAATAGTAATGGGTGACTGGAATTCGAGTGTAGGAAAAGGGAGAGAAGGAAACATCGTAGGTGAATATGGATTGGGGCTAAGAAATGAAAGAGGAAGCCGCCTAGTAGAATTTTGCACAGAGCACAAGTTAATCATAGCTAACACTTGGTTTAAGAATCATGAAAGAAGGTTGTATACGTGGAAGAACCCTGGAGATACTAAAAGGTATCAAATAGATTATATAATGGTAAGACAGAGATTTAGGAACCAGGTTTTAAGTTGTAAGACATTTCCAGGGGCAGATGTGGACTCGGACCACAATCTATTGGTTATGACCTGTAGATTAAAGCTGAAGAAACTGCAAAAATGTGGGAAATTAAGGAGATGGGACCTGGATAAACTGAAAGAACCAGAGGTTGTACAGAGTTTCAGGGAGAGCATAAGGGGGCAATTGACAGGAATAGGGGAAAGAAATACAGTAGAAGAAGAATGGGTAGCTCTGAGGGATGAAGTAGTGAAGGCAGCAGAGGATAAAGTAGGTAAAAAGACGAGGGCTGCTAGAAATCCTTGGGTAACAGAAGAAATACTGAATTTAATTGATGAAAGGAGAAAATATAAAAATGCAGTAAATGAAGCAGGCAAAAAGGAATACAGACTTCTCAAAAATGAGATCCACAGGAAGTGCAAAATGGCTAAACAGGGATGGCTAGAGGACAAATGTAAGGATGTAGAAGCTTATCTCACTAGGGGTAAGATAGATACTGCCTACAGGAAAATTAAAGAGACCTTTGGAGAGAAGAGAACCACGTGTATGAATATCAAGAGCTCAGATGGCAACCCAGTTCTAAGCAAAGAAGGGAAGGCAGAAAGGTGGAAGGAGTATATAGAGGGTCTATACAAGGGCGATGTACTTGAGGACAATATTATTGAAATGGCAGAAGATGTTGATTAAGATGAAATGGGAGATACGATACTATGTGAAGAGTTTGACAGAGCACTGAAAGAACCAATTCAAAACAAGGCCTCGGGAGTAGACAACATTCCATTAGAACTACTGACGGCCTTGGGAGAGCCAGTTCTGACGAAACTCTACCGTCTGGTGAGCAAGATGTATGAGACAGGTGAAATACCCTCAGACTTCAAGAAGAATATAATAATTCCAATCCCAAAGAAAGCAGGTGTTGACAGATGTGAAAATTACCGAACTATCAGTTTAATAAGTCACAGCTGCAAAATACTAACGCGAATTCTTTACAGACGAATGGAAAAACTGGTAGATGCGGACCTCGGGGAGGATCAGTTTGGATTCCGTCGAAATGTTGGAACACGTGAGGCAATACTGACCTTACGACTTATCTTAGAAGAAAGATTAAGAAAGGGCAAACCTACGTTTCTGGCATTTGTGGACTTGGAGAAGGCTTTTGACAGTTTTGACTGGAATACTCTTTTTGAGATTCTGAAGGTGGCAGGGGTAAAATACAGGGAGCGAAAGGCTATTTACAATTTGTACAGAAACCAGATGGCAGTCATAAAAGTCGAGGGGCATGAAAGGGAAGCAGTGGTTGGGAAAGGAGTGAGACAGGGTTGTAGCCTATCCCCGATGTTATTCAATCTGTATATTGAGCAAGCAGTAAAGGAAACAAAAGAAAAATTTGGAGTAGGTATTAAAATTCATGGAGAAGAAGTAAAAAGTTTGAGGTTCGCCGATGACATTGTAATTCTGTCAGAGACGGCAAAGGACTTGGAAGAGCAGTTGAACGGAATGGACAGTGTCTTGAAAGGAGGGTATGAGATGAACATCAACAAAAGCAAAACGAGGATAATGGAATGTAGTCAAATTAAATCGGGTGATGCTGAGGGAATTAGATTAGGAAATGAGACACTTAAAGTAGTAAAGGAGTTTTGCTATTTAGGAAGTAAAATAACTGATGATGGTCGAAGTAGAGAGGATATAAAATGTAGACTGGCAATGGCAAGGAAAGCGTTTCTGAAGAAGAGAAATTTGTTAACATCGAATATAGATTTATGTATCAGGAAGTCGTTTCTGAAAGTATTTGTTTGGAGTGTAGCCATGTATGGAAGTGAAACATGGACGATAACTAGTTTGGACAAGAAGAGAATAGAAGCTTTCGAAATGTGGTGCTACAGAAGAATACTGAAGATAAGGTGGATAGATCACGTAACTAATGAGGAGGTATTGAATAGGATTGGGGAGAAGAGAAGTTTGTGGCACAACTTGACTAGAAGAAGGGATCGGTTGGTAGGACATGTTTTGAGGCATCAAGGGATCACAAATTTAGCGTTGGAGGGCAGCGTGGAGGGTAAAAATCGTAGAGGGAGACCGAGAGATGAGTACACTAAGCAGATTCAGAAGGATGTAGGTTGCAGTAGGTACTGGGAGATGAAGTAGCTTGCACAGGATAGAGTAGCATGGAGAGCTGCATCAAACCAGTCTCAGGACTGAAGACAACAACAACAACAATTGCAAAATCTAACATTAGTTATTAAATTTATTTCTGAACTCTTTTATAAAATAATGATATATTTTAGCGAAGATTCTTCTTTGGTTAAGAAAGTTTGTAAACAACTTGCTTTGTAAACTCTTTGGAATATTGTGAGTACCATAGAATGTTAGGAGTAGTGGGCATGCCTCTGATGGAAGTAGACAAATTTCTAATCTTGTCAAGAACAATGTGAATTCATGTTCTGAAGTGGAATTGTAAAGTCGGTGTGATATAAAAGAATGGGGTAAAATAAAAAGATATTCGTAACAACAGGGAAATCTTCATCAGTTATTCAACAAGAACCCACAACGTTATAAAAATTACAGCCTCATGAATTTGCCCTAGACACTAGACTTGGATGCCCTTTCCGTGGTTTCCTGAAACCATCTAACCTAAAAAACCACCCAGTCCCTCCCACACAACCCCCCCCCCCTTCCCGCCCCCCCGCTACCCATGTAGCCACTCCTCACCTATTAAGCAGAACCTGGAAACCCACCACCCGATGGCACAAGTCAAGAAACGCAAGCCTACACGTTCACAGAACTGCCTGTGCCTCTGATTCAGACCATCCACTCAGCTCTGCACCAAAGGACCACTGTTTGTTCTATAGACAATGCTGCAGATGGTGAGCTTAATCTCACAAGCAAGACTGACAGTCTTTACCATTTCCACTAGCCGCCCGAAACCAGAGAGAATCTCCTCCGATCCAAAGTGACACAGGTCATTGTTGCTGACATGAACCACCACCTACAGTTGGCTGTATCATGACCTCTTCGTGGCATCCAGAAGCACCCTTTCCACATCCAGAATGACTCCCCCCCAACAAGCACACAGAATGCACACTGGTTTCCTTCACCTCTTTGACAGTCATGTTCATAAGGGGCCCTGTTAGGCGTAAAACGTTGGTGCACCCAACTATCAGCAAACCCACTGTCTGTGAATGCCCAGACCTTGCAGGCCAAGAAGTTTACTCTGAAAATGGGTGGATGACTGTATCCGACTTAGAGACTTCATCAGCTACAGATAATGCTTGAAACCTGTTCATCAAATGAACTTGGGTGGTCTTATGATTGGCCCCTCGTAAAATCTTTCGCTGCCTGCCAGGCTTTGGAATGATCTCCCACTTGACCACGGGTGAGGGGTCAACTTCAGTGCAGGCAGTACCCGGGGCGGCCACAGCATTGGACCGATCAGGAGACACGTGGGACGTGCTCAAAGTCCCTCGCATACCCACGTCTAACCCCCCACAGTTTTGCCCCTTGGCAGCAGCCTCCAGCTGTGTGATGGAAGCCAACACAGGCTGGAGCTTGAATGATGGGTCATCAACTCAGCTCACATCTGTACACAGTAATCACAGTTCCTATCCATTATTGAAGTCGCTCCTGTTTGAAGCTCGTAAAAATATGTGACAAATGAATGGCGTACTTGGCTTATCAGCAACAGGAATATGAGGTGCTCTGTCATGGACAGTCTTTCCAACACTGAGCTACACTAACCAAAACAAACAAAAGCCTGTATGATACAAAGGCATGACGAGAGGTAGTTGAAACCATGGTGGAGAATGTAATTCAGTTGTTCCAGTCCTGGTTGGTACTGAGTTACGAGGGGGACACTCCTCTGAGGCTGGATGGCGAGACTATGGGAGATGGTGGGAGCCTGGAAAGATAATGCATGGAATATTTGTTTTTGTACATGGCTGGGAGGATAATTATGGTCTGTGAAGACTTCAGTGAGACCCTTGATATATTGATATATTTCAAGAGGGCCTGCTCATCACTGCCGAGTGATGACCACAGGTGGCTAGGCTGTATGGTAGGGACTTCTTGGTACGGGATGGGTAGCAGCTGTCAAAGTGGGGTTATTGCTGGTGGTTAGTGGGTTTGATATGGACAGAAGTACTGATGTAGCCATCTTTGAGGTGGATGTCGACATCTAGGAAGGTTGCATGTTGGGTTGAGTAGGACCAGGAGAAGCAAACGGGGGAGAAACTGTTGAGGTTCTGGAGGAATGTGGATAGGGTGTCCTCACCCTCGATCCAGATCACAAATATGTCATCAATGAATCTGATCCAGGTGAGGGGTTTAGGATGCTGTGTGGTTAGGAAAGATTCCTCCTGATAGCCTATGAATAGGTTGACATAGGCTGG
The DNA here is from genome assembly GCF_023897955.1 of Schistocerca gregaria. Lineage (NCBI taxonomy): Eukaryota > Metazoa > Arthropoda > Insecta > Orthoptera > Acrididae > Schistocerca > Schistocerca gregaria. The sequence goes on along the minus strand of NC_064920.1, from coordinate 879,045,707 downwards.
TACTGTGTGGGTGCCCATTGTCATACCCCAGATTTGTTTTTAGGTAACGCCATCAAAGGAGAAGTGATTGCGGGTGAGGATATAGTTGGTCATGGAATCTAGGAAGGATGTTGTTACTTTAGAATCCATCGGGCACTCGGAGAGGTAGTGTTCAATAATGGTAAGACCATGGGCATCATGGATGTTAGTGTAAAGGGAGGTGGCATAATCGGTGACCAGTAGGGCACCGTTTGGTAAAGGGGCGGGAACTGTGGAGAGTTGGTGGAGGAAATGGTTAGTTTCTTTAATGTAGGAGGTCATAGATTGAATGTGTTGGTCTATGAGAAGAGAGATTCTCTAAGTGGGGGGCACAGTAACCGGTCATAATGGGGCGTCCTGGGTGGTTGAGTGTATAGACTTTAGCATCTAGAAGGTAGGAGTGTGGGGAGTTGTAGGGGCGAGCAAAGAGATGGACTCTGGGGAGGGGTTCTGGGATGGGCCTAAGGATTTGAGGAGTGACTGGAGATCCTGCTGGATTTTTGGGATGGAGTCACTCGCAAGGTTTGTAGGTGGATGTATCTACCCCGCTATATAAACTATACCAACCATTTCCTCATTGACTCTCCACAGTTCCTGTGACTTTACCACTCAGTGCCCTGCTCATCATTATTAATGCTACCTCCTTTTACCGTTACTGAAAACTACCTTTATCAATACCCAATGAATTCCAAACCAACAACCTCCCTCCTAGTTGCCATGACCAACTATACCCTCACCTGCAATTACTTCTCCTTTGAAGGCATTGCTTAAAAACCAACCTGCGGTATGTCTATGGGCACCCATGTGACACTATCCTATGCTAAGCTATTCATGGGCAATCTAGAGGAATCCTTCCTAAACACACAGAATCCTAAACCACTGACCTATGTCAGATTCATTGTTGACATATTTGCGATCTGGATTAAGGGCGAGGACACGCTATCCACTTTATTCCAGAACCTCAAAAGCTTCTTCCCCATTTGCCTCACCTGGTCCTACTCAACCCAATAAGTCACCTTCTTAGATGTTGACGTCCACCTCAAGGATGGCTACATCAGTAGTTCTGTCCATATCAAACCGACTAATCACCAGCAATACCTCCACTTCAACAGGTGCCGCCCATTCCATACCAAGAAGTCCTTTCCATACAACCTAGCCGTGCATGGTCATCGCATCTGCAGTGACGAGTGGTCCCTCTCAAAATATGTCGAGGGTCTCACTGAAGCCTTCAAAGACCATAATTATCCTCCCAACCTTATACAATATCAGATCTCCTGTGCCTTATCTTTCCAGTCTCGCATCACCTCCCAAAGTCTCGCCATCTGGCCATGGAGGGGCATAACCCTCGTACCTCAGTACCACCCATGACTAGAGCAGCTGAATTACATTTTCCACCAGGATTTTGACTACCTCTCATTTTGCTCTGAAATGAGAAATGCTCTGTCCAGTATCCTTCCCACCCCTCCCACAGTGGCATTCCACCATACACCAAACCTACACAATATACTTGTCCATCCCTAAAAAACTTCTGCTCCAAACTCCTTACCTCGTGGCTTATACCCCTGTAGTAGACCTAGATGAAAGACCTGTCCCATACATCCCCCTACCACCACTACTCCAGTCTGGTTACAAACACCACTATCCCATCAAAGGCAGGGGTACCTGTGAAACCATTCATGTTATCTAGAAGCTAAGCTGCAACCACTGTGGTGCATTCTACGTGGGCATGACAACAAACAAGATGTCTGTCCGCATGAATGGCCACTGACAAATTGTCACCAAGAAACAAGTGGAGCACCCTGTCGCTGAGCACACTGCCCAACATGATATCTTTCATTTTAATGACTGCTTCACAGCCTGTACCATATGGGTCCTTCCCACCAACACCAGCTTTTCTGAATTGCACAGGTGGGAACTCTCTCTGCAATATGTCCTACATTTCCGTAACCCTCCTGTCCTCAACTTTCATTAGTTGTTGTCCTCACCCATCCAGCCCCCTCCCTGTTCCCATTCCAGCACTACACAGCCATCATTCCACCATCACACACAGTCTTTTTATGTCTCTCTTTTACACACAAATGAAAATTATGTTTCAAAACATATTACCTGTAATCAGCAGTGGGTCAAATAATCAAGGTGAGCCATGAAGTAATAAAATTAGGTGACAGAGCAGAGCATCAAAATGCTAGAGCTAGAAAATGTGCCATGTGGAGAAGTTGCACATAAAAAATGTAAAACAAATGTAGTCTTGAAGCAGAGCATTTTTTGTGTGTCAGGCCAAATTATTACGATATAAAAAGATTTTATTTTCTGTTGTATTAATATCCCATAATAGATCCACTCACAAATAAAAATGATGCACATTTACAGTTTGAATGTTCTTCTCAAAAACAGTTTCTATGTTTTTTTTTTAATTAAATATGTGCTAAAATAGAAATAAGCACAGTTCTGTTGCTCCACTCAATTTGAATGCTGCTGCAATTTTAAATTTGTAAAAGTCTTCTATTTTTAGTGGTAAACTGGAGGACTCTGTGCTTCTTGGATTAACTTGTAACAATGTTTGTTTTGCAGTATTTGGTAAATGGGGTGTGATATGTGATGATCAGTTTGGCATCGAAGAAGCTACTGTGATTTGTAAGGAACTGGGTTTCAGTCTTGGAGCTATTGATGTCCGCCTACACTCATTTTTTGGTAAAAGCAATATGAATGGTACTTTTCTCATGGATGAACTGCAGTGTACTGGCAATGAATCTTCTCTCACTGAATGTTATTTCAATGGATGGGGTGTACATGACTGTGGACCTGAAGAGGTAAGTTTCTATATATAAGTAAGTAGATGATCTTCTTTCACTTACTCGTATACTGCTGGGTAATGCATAGGAAAACTGACATATAAATACATCACAGCAATGTTTTGAGTGCAGGTCCATCAAACCAATTTCACCTTGGTATTTACTAGAATAGGTATTAAGATATGTAAAGGAGGTTACACATTCAAAAAGAGAGGAATGAAATTTGTGTTAATTGTGTGGTTATTGCTGACTAAATATCAACTGCAAGGCATGAGATAATTTCTATTACCTTGAGATGTAACCACCAAATACTTCTGAAAGAAGCACCTAAAATGTAACCTGACACTTTTAGCTTTCAGAGCGATATTTTCTTTCTTCACGGAGCAAGAATAAAAAGATAGAAGAAAAGGGGAAGTAGGCAAAAATGACATGAAGAGGGGTATTCCTCATACAAAAACGGCAGGGGCAAGAATACTTAATTAAATAAAATAATAAAACAAAAAATTCTAACAAACACCATAAGCAAAATAGGGACAAAGGCAGTTTAATATAGAGGAGATTAAGGGCAGGAGGTTGGTAGTGTGAGAGGGTACATTGGAGAGCTACTTCCCATCTCCAGCCCTCAGGGCAACTATCACTGGATTGCAGGACCAATAGGCTTGAACAGTATAGCAAGCACTTGTGTCTCTCAGGTAACCTATAGAGTGCTCAGATATTGTGTTCAAGACATCACAAAAGTGGACATTTTTTCTGTATCCATTCAAGCAAGTTGTCTGCAAGTTTGGTAATAGTCATCTTTACATAGAAACCCATGCAGTGGGTGTGATTATTTCACATGTTGCCCTGCCTTAAATGTCATTTGATTTGCTAATGGTGAGGTTGAAGTAGGTGTTAGAGGTGGATTGGATTTTACAGTTCAAATGGTAAGTGTAGAAGGGATAAGAAGGATGTATGGAACGGAATGTTTAATGTGAAAGGAATGTTACCCATTGAGCTGCAGATATATTATGTTTGATTCACAGGTAACAAAGTTTGAATGCCAGAGTTAATAAAAGTGGAGATTAAGAAGATGACCAGATGAATTTCAGTTGGGTAAAGGAGTTAAGCTGTAGCCAAGGGCCATATTAGAAGTTTGGCATACAGCTGGACCATCCAAGTTCCCATGGCCATTTCCCTCATCTAGTTGTAGATGAAAAGGGGAGCAGGCATAAGTAAGAATGAAGTTTATTAATGTGTCAATGAATGAGGTGTTTTTGGGTACTTTCAGGTGAGAATCAGTAGGGGTATGCTCAAGATGTGGGTGGCTACATGGGTATTCAGGTAGAAAAAAGTCACATTGATGGTGACAATGAAGTATTCAAATTGGGTAGGGTGGGAATAGATTTTAACTTTGTGAGACGTGATTGGTGTCTTTTACGCTGGGTGTGAGGCTCTGTGAGATAAACAAAAATGTGCTGGAATGAGATTTTTACTCTGCAGCGGTTTGTGCGCAGATATGAAACTTCCTGGAAGATTAAAAAAATGTGCTGGACTGAGACTCAAACATGGAACCTTTGCCTTTCGCAGGCTAGTGCTCTACCAACTGAACTATCCAATAACAACTCACGCCCTGTCATCACAGCTTTAATTCTGCCAGTACCTTGTCTCCTACTTTCCAGATGTCACAGAAGCTCTCCTGCGAACCTTGCAGAACTAGCACTCCTGGAAGACAGGATATAGCAGATACATGGCTTAGCCACATCCTAGGGGCTTCTGTGAGGTTTGGAAGGTAGGAGACAAGGTACTGGCAGAATTAAAGCTGCGAGAACGGGGCGCGAGTCATGCTTGGGTAGCTCAGTTGGTAGAGAACTTGTCATGAAAGACAAAGGCCCCGAGTTTGAGTCTCGGTCTGGCATACAGTTTTAATCTGCCAGGAAGTTTAAAAAATGTGCTGGTTCACCACATCTGAGATTTACCCTGTCTCAGTGCCACCCATGCCATTCATTCTACACTCACACCTTCATCTCTACAGCCTACTTTCCACCATTGAGTCATATCCCTCCAGTCCACATTATCGCATCACATGTAGCTCCCCATGCCCGCATAAGAGTGAGTTCACATACCTTACATTCCCATCCTGTACTCATGCTCCTTCTCTCTCCAGCCATCAGCCAACCTTCCTTCAATCCTTCCTTCTTCTTCTCACCTTATTTCTCCTCTCAAGCACTCTTATTGAAACATCCTCTCAGACTGCCGAGCTGCAGTGCTGGTACAATGTTATCAGCTGGGGAAATGTAGCCACAGAGGTGTATGTGTGTGTAAGACTGTGAGTGTGTGTACATTTATAGTACTAGTTAGTTCTGAAGAAGGACACTTCTCTAAAGTTTAGCAATAGTAAAAGTCTTCTGTATGTGCCTCTCGATCACCCAGCATCTCTCTTTACTGTACTTAGTCCTTCCATTATTTAGTTTAATTTATTTGTCCTTACATCGTGATATCAGGCACGTCAATTTAACATGGATATAGTGTGCAAAAGTTAAGGCCAAAAGTAACTTTTACATGATGTGTCACTGCCGAATAAGATAGCTGAATGAAACCTGGTCCATACATACAGTGAAGAGTCAAAGTAAGTCGTACACACATCCAGTATCATGTAGGTCTCCCACTAACATGCAGAAGTGCCACAACATGACATGCATGGACTCAACTAATGTCTGAAATAGTGCCAGAGGCAATTGACACAATGAATCATGCAGGGCTGTCCATGAATCCGTAAGAGTACGAGAGGCTTGAGATGTCTTCTGAACAGCACATTGCAAGGCATCCCAGATATGCTCAATAATGCTCATGTTTGGCGAGTCTGGAGGCCATCAGAAGTGTTTAAATTCAGACAAGTGTTCCTGGAGCCACTCTGTAGCAATTCTGGGCTTGTGGGGTGTTGCACTGTCCTGCTGGAATTGCCCACATCCATAGGAATCCACAATGGACGCAAATGGATGCAGGTGATCAAACAGGATGCTTATGTTCATGTCACCTGTCAGAGTCATATCTAGATAAATCAGGGGTACTCCAACTGCATACGCCCCACACCATTATAGATCCTCAATGAGCTTGAACAGTCCGCTGCTGACATGCAGGGTCCACAGATTCATGAGGTTTTCTCCATACTAGTACACATCCACCTGCTCAACACAATTTTAAACGAGACTTGTCTGACCAGTCAACATGTTTCCAATCATCAACAGTCCTACATCGGTGTTGTCGGACCCAGGCAAAGTTTAAAGCTTTGTGTCATGCAGTCATCAAGGGTACATGAGTGTGCCTTTGATTCTGAAAGACCCATATCGATGATTGTTGAATAGTTCATACATTGACACTTGTTGGTGGCCCAACTTTGAAATCTGCAGCAATTTGTTGAAGTGTTGCACTTCTGTCACATCAGACAATTCTCTTCAGTTGTCATTGATCCCGTTCTTACAGGATTTTTGCCCGGCTGCAGCAATGTCAGAGATTTGATGTTTTACTGGAGTCCTGATATTCATGGAGCACTTGTTACATTATGGTATGGGGAAATCCTCACTTCATTGCTATCTCTGAGATGCTGTGTCCCATCGCTCATGTGCCGATGATAACACCTCATTCAAACTCACTTAAATCTTGATAACCTGCTACAGCAGCGGTAAATGATCTAACAACTGTGCCAGACACTTGTTGTCTTACATAGATGTTGCTGACTGCAGCACTATATTCTGACTGTTTACATATCTCTGTATTTGAATACACATGCCTATACCAGTTTGTTTGGCACTTCAGTGTAGAAAAAACTATGATAATGTATCAGAAGAGCTAACTGAAAGAAATACGAAGCACACATGAAGAAATGACATTTTTATTCAAAGACAATAACCATACTGAAGTCACTGTGATTCATGACGGATCTATGGACATTACAAAAGGTGGGAGATGGTTTTTAATAGGGTATGTGGTCACCATGGATGCAAATGCATGCTCTGTGTTGTGCTCCCATGCTGGCCACAAGGTTGGTAAAGGGTCTTCTGGTAAGGCACTCCATTCCTGCCCCAGTGTGGTTGACAACTGCTGAACGATCATTGGTGCATGTGGACATGCTTCAGTACGTCTTGTCACAGCCCTACACATGCTGAGTAGTATTTAAGTTTGGGTAATGGGCAAGCCAGTCCATATGCTGAATATCCTCTCATTCCAAGAGATCCTCAACGTGCACTGTTCCATGCAATTGTGCATTGCTATCCATAAAAATGAAGTCGGGGCCAATTGAAACCCTGCAAAGACACATGCGAGGAAGGAGTACAGTGTCACAATAATGTTGACAGGTGAGTGTGCCAAATTTAAGGATTCAGAGATCAGTATGCCCATGCAACATTATGCCTCCTCACACCACAACACCTCGATAACCAAAACAAACATGTTCAGCAATGTTATTGGGTTTATTACATTTTACCATTTCTTGCCTTATGAGGATACATGCAGCTTTGTTGAACATGATGATATTGGTTGTTCGTCCGCAGCATGTGGTCGTGCGGTAGCGTTTTTGCTTCCCACGCCCAGGTCCGATTCCCGGCGGGTTCAGGGATTTTCTCTGCCTCGTGATGACTGGGTGTTGTGTGATGTTCTAGGGGACTGATGACCATAGATGTTAAGTCCCATAGTGCTCAGAGCCATTTGAACCATTTTGATATTGGTTGTCCAGATGTTATCATGTGGGGAGGCAGAATGTTGCATGTGTGTACTGATCTCCAAAACTTTGAATGCATTACACTCACTAGTTAATGTTTTTGTGACCTTGTACACTTTCCCCGTGTGTGTTTTCAGCAGTGAATTTGGCCCTGACTTCATTTTTATGGATGGCATTGTGTGACTACATGGAACAGCACAGGTGGAGGAGTCTCAGAATGAGAGGATATTCGATGAATGACTGGATTGCCTGTTACCATGAGTTAAATCTCACCGAGCACATGTGGGACACATTGGGGCAACATATTGCAGTCTGTCCACATGCATCAACAGCCCATGAGCAGTTGTCACCTACACTGGAATGGAATGCCCTACTACAAGAACTCCTCACCAACCTTGTGGCCAGCATAGGAATGCATTACTGTCTGTGGTGATTCCACACCCTGTTAAGACCCCTGTCCCAACTACTGTGATGTTCAGGGGACCATAATGAACAGTGTCATTTCTGTTTGTCTCAGTGCATATTTCAGCTGTCTTTTGTACTATACTGGGGCAGTTCATTCTTTGTGTGGTCCAAGTTTCATCATGTTATGTTATTCAGCAGATACACGCTGTGCAAAAGTTATTTTTGTCTTTAAGTTTTGGACATCAGTGTACATACATACACACACAAATACTTGCTACTTATGAAACAAAAACACAAAATATATACACAAATAAAAGTGCACATACATATACTGTATAATATACCATGTCTGCCTCCATAGCTGAGTGGTCAGTGTAGATGGCTGCCACGCGGACG